>NW_024104486.1:0-14144 GCF_003945595.2 Pipra filicauda | reverse complement strand
CCACTTGCCAAGTGCCAAGGACATGGTACCATGTTCCTGATGAGGGACAGTTACTTCTAATGAAACTGTCCGATGTTCTTTCTAAAGAGATGGAGCCTAAGGCTGTGCAGAAGGAGACCTTCCAGATGGGAGAAAGAGACAGAGTGCCAGTCTTAGGTGATGGAGAGGCAATACAGGGCACCAAGACACCTGCTGAGCTTCAGAAACGTCCTTTAAGTGAGTGCTCAGGAGATGCTGGTGTGCGAAAAGAGGAGTATTTTAGTGTATCCCTGCAGAGCTCTCCAAGGATGAACTGCAGGTCCCCAGCACACAGCCCTGGTCTGCAGCCTGAAGGAATAAACTGGGCAGTGCAGGCTCTTCTCTAGGAGAACCTTAAGGGATCCTTCTTGTCCCCTGGTCCTAAGACACCAGAGCCAGAGGCACTAGTCTCTGAAAACAAAATCCCTTGTGCATCTGAAGTGCCCTGAATCTGCGATTATCCATAGTGCAGAGCACAAACATTGTCTTGTGCATTGTCCTTTCTCCTGCCAGGGTCAGCTACACTGGAAAAAGCCAAAACTGCTGACTATCAGGGGCTTAGCAAGAACTATATCTTAGAAACTGTAGCAGCCTCAGCTGTGCTCCTGCTTACCATAATGGTCTGTGCCATAGTCATGTCACGGCTGAGAAGGAGAGACACGTGAGTTGGCTTTTCACAAGAGTTATTTATTGCTACCATTGGCAATGGAGTGTTTGCACAGTGCTGGAGTGCCAAGGCAGCTCCTGGGAGCACTCTGACAAAATCTCCATGGTATGGTCCTTTTAACTGGGCTCTTAATTCATATCCATGAGTAGACTCCTCTGAAATCTCTTGTACAGAAGGACCCAGGGAGACAGAGCAGCACAAGGACAAGCTGCCATTGTGAGATTCTTTCTGGGAAGAGTCTCTTTCTTTATCTCAATCTCTATCTCCATCTAGAGATAAAAGCAAAGCAGAGTCAGGAGAAGGAGCAGGAAGAGGCGAGGGAGACCAAGCAAACACCAAGTTCAACAACAGCTGCCGCCTGTCACCAGGGATCTTTGCGGCAGAGCTCGCCCAGCTATACAGGAACATGGGCACAGACCCCACACCTCTGCCTGCTTGTCCCAGCTGCTCTCTGGCTGATGGGGCCTCATCACGGGAGAACTGGGTTTCCCTGGACTCACTCCAGCCCACACCATCCTGGTGTCCCTGCTACCAGTACCAGCAGGGGTACTTTACTTCAGAAGATAGTGTTTTGTTTAATGGATAATATATAAACAAATATATTGTTAAAAGACAGTGAGTTCTCACCTGTTTTGTCTGTTTGTGTTGTAATTGAATGCACAGAGCTGGAAGCAGGGCTGGATCTGTGAGAGGAGCTGGAAGGGACCTGCACTCCAGGGCAGAACACTTTTGTCCCAGTATCAGCCTGGTTTTCCAGCTGGGGCCTGTAAAGAACTTGTGAAAGGCAATGTATGATTCGCCATTGCTTCTTAAACTGACATAATGCAAAAAGCTTTGCCTTTGTTTAAACTGCGAACGCAAGTTGAGACACATGTGCATTCAGTTAAAAGGAAAAACAGCAAGCTTCAGAAATGGGGAAAGAGCCACCTTGGAAAGGGCTGTAACCCCCAGCTGTAGCCATAGGGAACATAAAATTTGGACATGGGGAGAGGTGGCACAAGAATTAATTAATTACAAAAGAAAATACAGTCAAATACTCTCTAACAATACTGATCCCAAATTAATTTGGCACACAGAATGCAGAACATCAATGCTCCCTATAAAACTCAGAAAACTAATGTTCTCCCCTGGGCAAGGAGGACATGTTCACACAAATGAAGAACACAGGAGAAAGAGAAATGGCTTTTGGGTTTGCAAAAAAGAATCCCAAAAATCCTGATGGACAGCCAACCCACGGAAAAATTGGAGGTATTAGTTAAAGCATGGCTGGCAAAAGAGGGATCAATAAAACTGTTGTCCCTGCTACAGCCCCTCCCCTAGAAGAACCACAAAAGGGGGAGGTGGTGGGAAACACTTTCATTTGTCCCCAGTAGGTAAGCTGGGGGATGGAGGGTGGCTTTCTATCAGATGGCTTAATAAAAATTCCAAAGGAGACTTACTAATAACCTTTCAAAGTCCCCATAACCTTTTTAAAAGACACTGGAGGTCAAATATCTGCCCTCAAGGTTGAAGATGTGTGGTGGAAGAAAAAACCAATTGGGAAAGATATGTGGCATGGAGAAGCATCTATGGGAACTAGATGGACTTTCATACACCGGACAATTCATCCACCGGACTGACAGTTGTTCCCCAGTTTTACCCCAGTTTATTGCTGCATTGTCATGAAGTTTTATGTACCCCAGTTTATTGTTAAATTTTATGAAGTCTGTTATATCCCCATATTGTTCCCCTTTGTTCCCTCAGATTTTCCCACCCAAAGTTATTTATCACCCTGTCCTCCCCTGCTTTCCCGCTCCTCTGCCACTGATTGGCTACAGTTTGCTGCAGTGCAGGGAGAGCTCCCATTGGCCCTTTCCCCTGGAGACCCAAGAGTTCCGCCCACCTTTTCCCTGTCTCCCTATCACACTTTTCCCTGAGTTGTCAGTCCCATGCTCCTCCCCAGTTCTGAATTCTCCCCTCGGACCTACCCTATTTAAACCCCTGTTCTCGCTGAATAAAGTGGCATTGCTGCACGAACCCTCAACTGTGCCGAGAACCCTTATTGCAGTGCTCGGTCCCATTTCCCTTTTCCCCCGCGGACCGTGGCAAAGATGCCTCTTGGTGTGGAAACATTCCCTCATGCAAAGGTATATTTGTTGTGGATGCTTTTGGATACACTCAACCCCAAATGACAACCAGGGTAAGATGCTGGTTGCCAGGGGAGTAGAAAGCAATCAAAGCCCTTATGATTTTGGGAAAATTTCCTAGAAATCTTTTGGGGCTGGACCTCCTAAAGGGAAGGTCTTGGACTGCAGGGGCTTTCAGGAAGGAAACCCAGCATTTGCACCTGCTAGATACTGCCCCTGCTCTTCCTCCCTCCCTAGTAACCAACAACAAACTTTACCCCTCACCCTTGGGAGCCAGAGAAGGAATCACCGCAGTTACTGAGAATCTAAACCAAAGAGGAATAGTGATTATAACCCATTCCCCCATAACCCTCCTGTGTACCAGTTGGAGAGTAACTGTGTACCTCTGAGGTCTTAATACAAACACAGGGTCCCTCACTACAGCAGTCCCAAATATAGCCAAACTAATAGCCACCATACAAGAACAAACTCACAAAATTATGGTCATTACTGATGTTAAAGACATTCTTTTTATGGTTCCCCTGTAAGATCAAGATTAGGAGCGTTTTGCTTCTGTATGGGAAGGTCAGCAATATATTTTTACCTGCTCCCACAAGGGTTTAAATACTCACCCACTATAGCACACATCCACTGGTACAAGAACTGTCATTCATTCCCCCCGCACCTGAGGTAAGACTATATCAGTATAACGACGATATTTTGGTAGCAGGAGATGAAATTGCACCTGTACAGATAATCCAAAAGAACATTACTGAACACCTAGAACCCCTGGACTTACAGATCCCTCCTGAGAAAGTACAACACCCTTTGCAAGAGGTAAAGTTTTTGGGGATATGAGGGAGTGGGGGCAGTGGTCTGTATTCCCCAGACACCCTCACCTCCCTAGAAGATGCCTCTCTCTTCTCTGAGAGCGGAGAAGATGTGCAACTGTGGGAGATGGGAACAAAGAAAGATACAGAATATGGAGACAGAACCTGCAAGATTCATGGGAAGAAGAAGCCTTTGTGTGACAAACACTATGGACTGACATTATGGACTGTTGCTTAGCATTCAGTGTTTATTATGTTCTTCCCTATGTGGTACTCTCATGGTTTTATGAAAATTTCCCTAGTTGATTATTCCCTTGTGTTTCTGTTTTCTCATTGGCTGTTTGATGCTGTAGTGCAGATTCTCCTTAAAAGGCTAGTTCCCTCTCATGTTTTCCTTATAGAGATATGTTTCTTCCCTATCTTTCCTTGTATGGTTTCCATTTTGTATATCTCCACTCAGTTCCATCCCTTGTTCCAGAAAGTTCTGCTCTCGCTCTATATAAGGTGGGAGCCATGTTAATAAAGGGCCTTCTTGCCCTTACAACCCCATACCCTGAGGATGTGGAGGGCATGGAATGCGAGGAAGAAAAGTTTATTGAATGGAAGGCGACTGCAAGAAATTATGGCTGAAACAACAGATGAAGATATGATTTGAAGATATATAACACGATACAATTCAAACAGAGACTGTTATTATTTAGAATTGTTAATGCTTGTTCCCTATCTGTTGTATCACAGTTTTTATTGAATTTCATCATATATTCCCCCTCAGAATAATACCCTTTTTTCCTATTGGTTCAAGTTTGCTGCATTGCAGATGTTTCCCTCATTCTCCCCTGCTGATCCCTTGTTCCCTCCTTCCTTCCCTGGTTGGTTGTCACCCTTGTCAGTCCTATGCTCCTCCTGTTTTCCAGAACCTTCCCACCTTACCCTATAAATAGAGCTAACCATCTCCAATAAAGGGAGATAGCCCCAAGCTATACCACTCTGCTTGAACCCATGGGTTGTCAAGTCTTCTTTCCATGTCAACTTCGGCATGAGGAAATGTTTTTCTTTCCTTGTCGAACCATATCATGCAACAGGCTTTGGGCCTGTTGGTCTTTTGGAGGAAGGATGTTCCCAATTTTTCAATAGTTGCAAGGCCCTTGTGCAATCTGCTGTGGAAGGGAGCAGAGTGGGACTGGACCCCCTTCATGATAAGGCCCTATAATTCCTAATTTTTGAGACTAACACACATCAATCACAAGACCCTATACACCCTTCTGATTCCGTGCAAACTGAGTGGGGATTTGCCAGTTCAGAACTGTCCAAACATTTATGGCAGTAAGGACATAGTAGTTCTACCCAACCACTGGATTTTACTCTCAAAGCTTTAAGGATGCAGAAAAACGGTATTCCACTTGGGAAATGGGTTGTAGTCAATCCTGCCCTCTGGGAAGCAGAAAGAACTGTCCATCAACAATCAACAGTTTTAAGGGGACCTTTTAAAGCCATCAAAAAGGTTCTGTGGGGTGGTCCAACAAGCTCCTGTTCAAAAGTAGTATGCCCAAATTAAACAATGTTGTACCATCTTTCAAGTAACAGAAGGAGCTTGCAAAAACATTCCCTTACAACATGAGGTAGCCCTGAACACCACAACTGACTCTTTATGTTCCATTATTTAGTTTGCTCCCCCATATTCAGAATAATTGCAGATGCCCAGCATCAAGGCAGAGTTGCCATGACAGGAAATCTTGGCTGCTCTTTCCCAGACCTCAGAGTCAGTGGTGGGTTGGAGCTGGACACCCAGCGTGAGGTCAGACAACTTACTTTAAGGGCTTCCTAGTTCATTTGGGTTCATTTGGTGAATTCAGTCTTGGGTGGTTTGGCTCTACATTTCTAGTCGCCTCACAAAAAACTTGGCTGTGCTTTTCCTCCTGTTTTTGGGGACAGTGGGCTACTCCCGGCCACTTGCCAAGGTGCTCAGGATATGGTACTGTGTTCCCGATGAGGGACAGTTACTTCTAACGAAACTGTCCCACGTTCTTTCTAAATAGATGGAGCCTGAGACTCCATGGAGCATGTGCAGAAGGAGACCTTCCAGATGGGAGAAAGTGACAGAGTGCCAGTCTCAGGGGAAGAAAGACAGGCAGTGCCAGACACCAGCACAGCAGGTAATTGCTGTCTGGGACTCACCAGTCAGAAACACTGTCGTCCTGAGGCTTCTCCCCAGCACCTGCTCCTGCTCATCCTGTCAGCAGCCAAACCTGGAGGTGTGAGCGCAAAGAACTTGTTGTCCAAGAAACCAGTCACAGCTCTTTGAGGTTGACAGCTGCCTCTAGTATGTGTGGGGAGGGTATGGCTGGTAGCGTGCCAGAAAGATGCTCACAGAGGTCTCTCGACACTATTGGTTTTTTGTGGTTTTTTTCATATAGTTTTGGGTCAGGCAGAAAAGATTTTCTCAACACAACACTATTCCCTTTGAAGTGGCAAACAGTAACCGCTGAGCTGCTCACCCTTGTCCCTCACCTCTCAACAGCCAGCTCCAGCTCCTGCTCTGAACTGTCTCTCATAGGGTCTCTGCTGCCTCTGAGATTTCCACCTCCTGAGGAGGCAGCCCAAATTTCTTATTGAAAGAGAGGTTTGGCTCAGCCCTTTAATCAATTCCTATGAATTCTTGTCATATAGCCATCCCCACTTGCATCCCTGCAGATGCACGTGAATGGAGAACCACGGGAGACAGCCATTGCCATATCATAGATGCCTCAGCTCCTTATGAGGGAGTTAAGATGCCTACATGCCACTACACGAGAAAAACAGGCCTGTATTCAACTGGGTGTAGTGAAATCCACCCCTGGTTTTCTCTTGGTCCTGATCTTGTGTGTGTCTCTCTCCTGCTCCCAGCCCCCATTCCGTCCGGCTCCGTGCCCCTGTTCTTTTTACTGCCTCTCTGCCTTGCTGTCCATCCCAGGGGTTTTCAGCAGTCTCTCTCCTGCCACCAGCTCTCACTTCCTTGCTCTTTCCTGCTCCCTCCTGCTCTTTCTGCCTCTCTTCCCTGCTGCTTCTTCCTCCAACTCTCTCCTCTTCCTTGAGCCGCTTTCCTTCTCGCTGTCCCTTTGTTCTGTTTCCTGTCCCTATTTCTTCTGTCTTCCTGTCTCGGTACCGCTCCCTGTGCCACGTTCAGCCAGGACTCCCGGGCGAACTGTTCCCTGCAGCCGGGACAGCACGCGGAGCTCCTGCAGCGGCAAGAGCTGGAACTCGGGTCCGGGAGAGGCGCCTCGGCCCCGGGGCTGGAGCGGGACAGCTCCGACCCAGCGGCGGCGCTGAGTCGGCGCGGGCAGGGCCCGCGGTGGTGGCGGCAGCTCCGGCCCGGGAAGCGCTGAAGCTCCGAGCGCTCCGGCCCCGCGGCCCCGTCCCTCACGGCCCGGCACGAAATGGCGGCAGCGCGGGGCAGGAGCTGCGGCAAGTGATGTGTCCCTGCCCTGCCACATGCGGGAAGCCGCTTCATCTGGTTTGGGGTGACCTGTCCCAGAGCCGATGACGAACCGGGGAGTTGCAAAAACCCGTGGAGTGGATTCAGGGAGAGTCTGGATTTACACCCAGTTAAGGACGTTCGTCGGTGACTCCCCTCTGGCAGAGCTCATTGAGAGAGTTTTAAATGAGATTGGAACCGGGGAGGGAATAAGCCGGGGAGGGAATAAGGCAGGCTCACTTGGGATAAGTCTGGGGGCAACCCGCCGATATTAAAGGGAGGTAGCAGAGGGAAGAAGTGCTATCTTCAAACGTCATGAACCTGGAGCAAAACTAGTGGGAAAAGCAGGTTTCTCACCGGAATGCTGGGAGACAAAAAGAGTACCAAGGAAAGGCACTTGCACTTGGCTCTTTTATGCAGTCTTCATAGCGAGGCTTACGATAGCAATTTCTGTAAGCAAGACCCAAGTGCCTCGGCACTGCCATGCACAGTGCTGCCTCCCAAAACAGATCCACCCTTCTCCACTTCTGCTCCTTCCACACCAATGCAGAACAAGGAAATTCAACAGTGAGCAGATTCAGGACTTCATGGGCAATGGGAGTTTTTTGGGGAGCCCTAGCAGAGGGAAGGGGCCGGTGGGGACGTGAGGTCACAGAACCCCATTTGATGTGCGATCACAGAGCCCCACTTTGATCTGCTGTTCAGTGCCAGCTCTGGACACCTCTGAGGCAGCAGCAGTGGCAGCAGCAGCAGCAGCATGTTGCAAGCACTGGGGGTCATGGTCCTCACCCGCTGCCTCCCCCTCTTTCTGGTGGCCCTGCAAGCCCAGGATGCCCAGTCTGCTCCAATGCAAGGGCAGGGAGCAGGTAGGCAGGCGGGGGCCAGCACCCACCCTGGGCTGGCGGCAGTGTGGCCAGGGCGAGGACTGGGTGAGCCAGGAAGGCAGCACGGTGCAGGCAGTGGGGCAGACACAGCCCAGAGAGGTGTGGAGGGGCTGCAGCTGCTTCAGGGGTTGTGGGGAGAGAGGGTCCTCATGATCAGGGAGGTGGGGAGTGGCAGTGCAGGGCCAGAAACTTGGCACTCACTTATCCATCACATTGCAATGGTTATCCACCCTCAAGGCTGAGCTCCAGGACTGACCCACAGGCAGGTCGCGTGGGCACATCGTGGCTTTTGCTTCCTTTCAGAGCTGCCAGCTCAAAGTCCCAAGGGCAGCCAGGCACCTCCGCAGCTGTGAGAACACAGACCTGTCTGTGTGCCCTGTCATTCCCTGACCCCCTTACACTTTCTGCCCTTGAAGTGTGATGGTAACTTCTCGTGGGTGTTTGCTTCCAGCTCCTCAACTGAACTTCATATTAATTACAAACTGTTATCTCAAGCAGTGGTGGAGTAGTCAGTCTCTACTGATTGCAAAGAAGAAGCACTCCTTTTCCGTATGTCAGTCATAAGAAATTTATCTTTATACATCAATGTCCATTTTTAAATCTAAAATAGTGAAGGATTCCCAGAAGATACCTGTAGTTCCAAAGGAACTCCTAAGAGCCTTGGAGAAAGCTGCATCTGGTTAGTATATCCCACTCTCTTAACCATAGGACTTGGGATGCTGAACTTTTTGCTTACTCTGGGGATCTGCTGTAGCCTATGCAGCAAGAAGGGATCAGTCAGAACCTCGCTGCAAGGACGCTCCATTTCACACCTTGCGTGGGCTGCTGAGCCACAGAGACAGCACAGCTCCTGCTCCCAGACGGGCCTCCAGCTGAGAGCCAGGGGCAACTGCTGCTGCACTTGTACCATTATTGGCCACAGCTGCTGTGTGCAGATGCTGATATCCCGGTGTTAGGAACAGGACTGTGCTGAGTTTGTGTTTGGCTCATGCACAGCCCAGCATCAAGGCAGAAGTGATGTCCCAGGAAATCTTGGCTGCTCTTTCCAGACCTCAGGGTCAGGGGTGGGTTGGAGCTGGACACCCAGTGTGAGGTCAGACAACTTACTTGAAGGGCTTCCTAGAATGGCTCATTTGGTGAATTCAGTCCTGGGTGGTTTGGTTCTACATTTCTAGTTGCCTCACAAAAAACTTGGCTGTGCTTTTCCTCCTGTTTTTGGGGACAGTGGGCTCGTCCCTGCCACTTGCCAAGTGCCAAGGACATGGTACCATGTTCCTGATGAGTTACTTCTAATGAAACTGTCCCATGTTCTTTCTAAAGAGATGGAGCCTGAGACTGTGCAAAAGGAGACCTTCCAGATGGGAGGAAGTGACAGAGTGCCATTCTCAGGGGAAGAAATACAGGCAATGCCAGACACCAGCACATCAGGTAATTGCTGTCCGGGGCTCACCAGTCAGAATCACTATCGTCCTGAGGCATTTTCCCAGCACCTGCTCCTGCTCATTCTGTCAGCAGCCAAACCTGGAGGTGTGAGTGCTGAGAAGCTTTTGTCCAAAGAAACCTGGCACAACTGTTTGACAGCTGCCTCCAGTGTGTTTGGGGAGCATGCTGCCATCAGCGTGCCAGACAGTCGCTCACAGATGCCTCTGGATGCCGTGGGTTTTTTGCAGTTTTTCTTATACTCTTGGCTGAGTCGGAAAAGATGGTCCTAACGCAGGGCCAGAAAATTGGCACTCACTTATCCGTCACACGGCAATGGTTATCCAGCCTCGTGGCTGAGCTCCAGGACTGACCCACAGGCAGGTCACGTGGGCACATCGTGGCTTTTGCTTCCTTTCAGAGCTGCCAGCTCAAAGTCCCAAGGGCAGCCAGGCACCTCCGCAGCTGTGAGAACACAGACCTGTCTGTGTGCTCTGTCATTCCCTGACCCCCTTACACATTCCTCTCTTGAGGTGTGATGGTGACTTCTTGTGGGTGTTTGCTTGTAGATGTGGCCAAAAGAAGGCCTCTTCCAGCTCCTGAGCCAGATTCCATGTTGATTCCAAGCTGGTATCTCAAGAGTGAGTAGTCAGTCTTTACCGACTGCACAGAAGAAAGACCCCTTTTTAGCATGTTGTTCATGGGAAATGTATCTTCATACTATATCCTTGATAAATCTAAATAGGGAAGAATTCCCACGAGTTCCCTGAAGAATTCTCTGAAGCACACCCCGAAATTCCAGAGGAGGTCCAGACAGACTTGGAAGAAGCTCCATCTGGTCAGCAATATAACCCACTGTGTCAACTGTAGGACCACGCAAGCTGAGTTTCTTGGTTCTTGTAGGGATGTGCTGTACCCTACAGAGCAGGAAGTGATCAGTCATAGCCTCGCTGCAAGGACACTCCATTTCACACCTTGCGTGGGCTGCTGAGCCACAGAGACAGTCCAGCACAGCTCCTGCTCCCAGACGGGCCTCCAGCTGAGAGCCAGGGGCAACTGCTGCTGCACTTGTACCATTATTGGCCAGAGCTGCTGTGTGCAGATGCTGATATCCAGGTGTTAGGAATAGGACTGTGCTGAGTTTGTGTTTGGCTCATGCACAGCCCAGCATCAAGGCAGAAATGGGCAGTGGGCTCCTCCCTGCCACTTGCCAGGCTGCCCAGGACATGGTACAATGTTCCTGATGAGTTACAGTTACTTCTAATGAAACTGTCCCATGTTCTTTCTAAAGAGATGGACCCTGAGACTGTGCAGAAGGAGACCTTCCAGATGGGAGAAAGACAGAGTGCCAGTCTCAGGGGAAGAAGGAGAGGCAATACAGGGCACCAGGACACCTGCTCAGCTTCAGAGATGTCCTAGAGGCCAGTGCTCAGGAGATGCTGGTGTGCAAAAAGAGGAGTATTTTAGTGTATCCCTGCAGTGCTCTCCATGGATGAACTGCAGGTCCCCAGCACACAGGCCTGGCCTGCAGCCTGAAGGAACAGACTGGGCAGTGCTGGTGCAGCTGCTCACTGGCACACAGGCTTTTCTCTAGGAGAACCTTAAGGGTTCCTTCTTGTCCCCTGGTCCTAAGACACCAGAGCCAGAGGCACCAGTCCCTTGAGCATCCTTAAGCACCTGAATCTGAGACCACCCATAGCGCAGAGCACATACATTGTCTCTTGCATTGTCCTTTCTCCTGCCAGGGTCAGCTACTTTGGAAAAAGTTGAGACTGCTGGTCACTGGGAGCCAGGCAAGAACTATATCCTTGGAACTGCAGCAGCCTTCAGTGTGCTCCTGCTTGGGATAGCGCTCTGTTGTATAGTCATGTCACGGCTAAGGAGGAAAGACACGTGAGTTGGCTTTTCACAAGAGTTATTTATTGCTACCATTGGCAATGGAGTGTTTGCACAGTGCTGGAGTGCCAAGGCAGCTCCTGGGAGCACTCTGACAAAATCTCCATGGTATGGTCCTTTAACTGGGCTCTTAATTCATATCCATGAGTAGACTCCTCTGAAATCTCTTGTACAGAAGGACCCAGGGAGACAGAGCAGCACAGGGACAAGCCCATAGAGATTCTTTCTGGGAAGAGTCTTTATCTCAATCTCTATCTCCATCTAGAGATAAAAGCAAAGCAGAGTCAGGAGAAGGAGCAGGAAGAGGCGAGGGAGACCAAGCAAACACCAAGTTCAACAACAGCTGCCGCCTGTCACCAGGGATCTTTGCGGCAGAGCTCGCCCAGCTATACAGGAACATGGGCACAGACCCCGCACCTCTGCCTGCTTGTCCCAGCTGCTCTCTGGCTGATGGGGCCTCATCACGGGAGAACTGGGTTTCCCTGGACTCACTCCAGCCCACACCGTCCTGGTGTCCCTGCTACCAGTACCAGCAGGGGTACTTTACTTCAGAAGATGATGACTCTTTAATGGATAATAAATAAATAAATAAATATATTGTTAAGACCAGCAAATTCTCACCTGTTTTGGCTGTTTGTGTTGGGATAGAATGCACAGAGCTGGAAGCAGGACTGGATCTGTATGAGGAGCTGGGAGAGACCTGCACTCCAGGGCAGAACACTTTTGTCCCAGCATCAGCCTGGTTTCCCAGCTGGAGTTTCATCCGCTAGAATGGGCATATGCTGGTGAGACGTGAGGTGCAAAGGCTTGTCCATGAGCTCATTTGGATGCTGCCTGGAGGACTGCACCCTCTGGAAGAGTGATCCATGTGGCAGCAGCTTGTGGAGAATCATTGCCCATGGAATGAAGTCACATTGGAGATCGTGGAGAACTGTCTCCCATGGGAGGGACTGTCATGGCCCAGTGGGAAATAAGGGTTCGACCACTTTGGAGTTAGAGGGTGAAATGGTCATTTATTGAAAGGTGCACCAGCTTATAAAGGGTATAGGTGGAAGGTACTGGAAAGGAAGTTGGGATTAGGTTGGAGCATGCAAATGGGAGACATATAAGGAAGATAGGGGTTGGTCATAACCATAAATGGGGATTGTTGACCATAAAAGGGATAACCATATAAGGGAGTGCTGCAATGCAGCACTTAAAAACCAATCAGGAGAAAGGGAAGAAAAGGGAATACACAACCATGTGGATTTTTCTAAAAACCATAAAAATGGGGTAAAACCGGGGTAAAAATACTTTGTATTTTAAACATAAACTCAAACACAGAGTTTCAGCAGTCCAGATAGTCACCATATTTACCAAAGTTGGTAAATATGTTGTTCTTAAGTGTGCTGCAGATTTCCTCACAGGTGTCTATCTCTTTCTTTCACATTTCATAATTGTTTCTCTCCTGGTCCCCAACATTTCCCCGTCTTTTGTTTTTTGCTAAGTAGACCTGTGAAAAACTCTTCAACAAAAGTTTACAAACGCAAAAAATTATGCAGGGTATGAATGTTACAATAGAAATGAAAGTAAAGAGGGAAACAACAAGTACAACTATGATTTTATTTGCCCAATTAGGGATGCTGGGAAAATGAAACCAATCAAAGATGCTATTAAGGCCTTTATCTTGGGATATAGATACATCTTTCACTAACTTCTTCAGGGTGTCTCTGCTTTTATGTACAGACTGCACATGGTCACTAAAATTCATGCATCATAGACCCTTGAAAGTCTATAGCCGCACAATTTTGCAGGCCTACTTCCTTCAGTTTTTGGGTGTCTGCCAGTAGCCCCTCTGCCACGGTCCGGGGGGATAGGGAAATGGGACCACGGCACTGCAATGAGGGTCAGGACACAGTTGAGGGTTCGGGAAGCAATGCCAACTTTATTAAGGCAAACAGGGACTTATGACGATTCGAGGAATGAGTCCGATGCCGATGATCAGGAAGAGGTGAGACAGATGTATGGGTGTTCTTTTTCTTTAGCCTTGGAAGATCTTAATCCGGTGGGCAGGGACCCACTTCAGTCCTTCTGAACCTGAAATACAGGCATAGCCCTTCCCCCAAGTGACCAAGGGGAAAGGGCCCGTCCATCTTTCCGTTAGTGGGTCCCGGTACATAATTTTAGCTTTAGGTTGTGACAGCGATGAAGAATCTGTTCTGAAGTGACGATCTACAGGACTTTTGTTTAGGTGAGTTTCTGATTCCTCCATCATATTTAAGAAATTTAAAACATACATTACCTTTTCCAATCTTTCTTGGGGGGACAGGCCAATACTCCCCCTCTTTTGTTTTTTGAGTAAATTTTTAACATTTTGGTGGGCACGCTCCACTATACCCTGCCCTGTGGGATTGTGAGGGATTCCAGTGGCATGTTGTACTCCCCATTGTTCAAAAAACTTTTTCGTGTCTGCAGACACATAGGAGGGCCCGTTATCTGTTTTTACCTGTTTAGGGACACCCATCCTTGCGAATGCAGACCGGAAACGTTTCTTGACATGGCTACTTCTTTCTCCAGGATGTGCGGTGGCCACAATCATTTTTGAAAATGTGTCAATAGACACGTGAATGTATTTTAGTTTGCCAAATTCAGTCACATGGGTGACATCTGATTGCCAAATCTCCAGTGGTGATAGACCTCTCGGGTTAGTTCCCTCAGGAACGACTGGTGAGAGTATTTGGCAATCAGAGCACGTTTTCAAAATTTCTTTAGCTTGAGATAATTTCAGGCCGAATTGCTTTTGTAGCGACCGCGCATTCTGGTGGAAAAACTCATGTGAAAGTTTCGCCTGTTGATACAAGTTAGGGGTGACAGCCATACCTGCTAGATGGTCGG